>NW_020943589.1:0-1341 GCF_900497805.2 Vombatus ursinus | reverse complement strand
AAGAAAAACTTGGATGAGCTCTGTATGACAAGTTAATTCTAAAAAAACACTGTGTAGGGAGAAATAAAGAGGAGTAATCATCTCATACACATAAAGAATGAAAGGAACAAATGACATAGACGTTAGGTGGGGGGGCGGTGATGTCGCTAGTAGTACTGGAACCTAACTCTCCTCAGAAATGTGTTAAAATAAGAACATGTACATCTACAAGCATATAAAAGTTTTCCAAATGTAGAAACAAATGAGAGGGCAAAGGGATAGGATAAGGGAGGGACTTTTAGAAGGGTGCGTAGATGAAGAATTAGGAGAGGGGATAAAGATGAAACTCTTATAGAGACAGGTAGATTGAGGTGAAGTGGCGGAAGATGTTAAAGGAGGGACTCTTAGAGGGGTGGGTAGATTAAGGAGTAGGAGGGCAATGGATTGTTTTATTAAATGAAATATCTTTATACATATCTGACTTGAATCTACTTGAGATTCTGACTTTCCAGTAACAATCCTTAAATTTTCCATTGTGTATATAATGTATTGATTAATTATTGTTCAGTCTGAATGTTAGTTGATGGAGACTTCAATGTAATTGAATTGAAATTCTTCAAGAATGTATATCATTAAAGCAAAACTTTCCAAGAAATTAATGGTGATAAATCTCAGGCCTAGAATCAGGAAGACCTGAGTTAAAATTTGGCCTTAGACACTGACAAGGTTGTGAACCTGGGTAAGTCACTTAACCCCTTTTGCCTCATTTTCCTTATCTGTAAAAAGAGCTTGAGAAGAACATGGCAAAGTACTTCAGTATCTTTGTCAAGAAAACCCAAATGGGGCCAAGAAGAATCGAAAATGACTAAAAAAAGCGAACAACAATAATAGTATCAGTGTCTTTATGAAATATAATTTGGGAAACAAATGATCAAAATTTTCTGTAATACAGGATAAGTATAACATATAGTACTAGCAGCTCCTATGGAATAAACCACTCATTTCCGTCCCTGTACTAGACAAATTTTAATTATTTCAATGTCAAGTTCTTTAGCTCCAACTTCTAGTTTGGTTTGATTTTTTAAAAATTAGAATCATGATAAATAAAATGGATTTTATTCAGAAATATTTAAATGATTATTATTTTTTATTTTAGTTAGGAAATTGCTAAATGATAACTACAATCAATGATTTGAATAGTGCTAAATGAGGAATTTAGGAATATCTTCTAACAACTTCCTAGCTTTTCCAAACATTCTTCCCAGCATTGGAGACCAGCACAATAAGAACAAGATGCAGAAATTTCAACTTTTAATAGGGTTGTTGTTCAGTCATGTGTCATGTCTGATTCTTCTTGATTCC
>NW_020943588.1:0-4560 GCF_900497805.2 Vombatus ursinus | reverse complement strand
ACCGCTTGGTGTTGTATATGCGTTTTTCTATTTGACTTGATAGGGTAAAAAATTGGCCTTCATCTTCTAGATAAAGTGCAGTACGTCATATACTTCTACTTGCAAGTCTTTATATAATTTGTGAGGTGAGTTTGGAAAAAAGTAAGAGAAAAGTAGCCATCAAAATAGCAGCTGGGGGATCTCAATTCCCAGCAGCTTCTAGGTTCTTATTTTTATAGTAAGTCAAACGTACACACATAGATACACACACACGCACACACACACATATATATATATATATGTATATGTGTGTATTATAAATAATTATATATTTTATGTGTATATATATATATAGATAGATAGATACATACGTGTATACACACATGAATATTAAATGATATTTGGAATCCAGAGCATTAGTTTTTTATTGTATTCAGTATTCCTAGTCACATACTAGGCAATTAATGTATATGTTTGTTAAATTGAATTGAGTTGAAATCACTGCAGGTTTCTGACCGTTGATCTTTGTGGTATCCACACTCAACAACCATTTCTTTAAAATGTCAACATTCTACTGGAATAGCAGTGATGTCATCACTTAGCAAGCCTCTCTTCCAAATGTCAACATCCTACTGTCACAGGAGGGAGCCATTTCATAAGAGAGGATCCTTTAACCGTTTGGGGTTGGATATGCGTTTTTCTACTTTACTCGATGGGGTAAAAATTGGCCTTCATCTTCTAGATTAAATGCAGTATATGATATACTTCTGCTTGCAAGTCTTTATATAATTTGTGAGATTAGTTGTGAAAGAAGTAAGAGACATATAGACATCAAAAGAGCAGGTGTGTGGTAACATACACACACACACACATATGTGTGTATATATATATGTATATATATATTTATATATATATGTTTCTGTGTGTAGTATAAATAATTATATATGTGTATGTATATATTTATATGTATGTATGAATAAATGTATACATATATACACATATGGATATTAAATCATATTTGGAATCCAGAGCATCAGTTTTTTATTATATTCAGTATTCCTTGTCTCATACTAGGCCATTAATATATATGTTTGTTAAATTGAATTGAGTTGAAATCACTGCAGGTTTCTGACCATTGATCTTTGTGGTATCCACGTTCAACCACCATTTCTTTAAAATGCCAACTTTCTACTGGAAGAGCAGTGATGTCATCACTTAGAAACCTTATCTTGCAAATGTCAACATCCTACTGGCACAGCAGGGCAGCCATTTGATGAGAGAGCATCCTTCAACTGATTGTTGGTGGATGTGCACTTTTACTGGATAGGGTAAAAAATTGGCCTTCATCTTCTAGATAAAGTGCAGTACATCAAGTAGTTCTACTTGCAAGTCTTTATTTAATTTGTGAGAATGGTTTAGAAAAAAGTAAGAGAGAAATAGCCATCAAAATAGCAGGTGGGTGATCTGATCTCCCGGCAGCTTCCAGATTCAGAGTTTTATAGTGAGTCAAACATACAAATAAACACACACACATATTTATATCTATATCTGTATATAGATAGATAGATATATAGATAAATAAATATATATATATATGTTTATGTGTGTATTAGAAATAATTATACATGTGTATGTATATATTTATATGTATGTATGTATAAATGTATTCATATATGCAGAAATGGATATTAAACCAAATATGGAATCCAGAGCATTAGTTTTTTATTGTATTCAGTAATCCTGGTCTCATATTAGGCAATTAATATATATGTTTGTTAAAATGAATTGAGTTGAATGCACTGCAGGTTTCTGACCGTTGATGTTTGTGGTATAGACACGCAACAACCATTTCTTTAAAATGTCAACATTCTACTGGAAGAGCAGTGATGTCATCACTTAGCAACCCTCTCTTGGAAATGTCAACGTTCTACTGGCACAGGAGGGCAGCCATTTGATGAGAGTGCATCCTTCAACTGATTGTTGTTGGATTTGCACTTTTACTGGATGGGGTAAAAATTGGCCTTCATCTTCTAGATAAAGTGCAGTGTATCATACACTTCTACTTGCAAGTCTTTATATAATTTGTGAGGTTAGTTTGGAAAAAAGTAAGAGACATATAGCCAAGAAAATAGCAGGTTGGTGATCTGATATCCTGGAAGCTTCCAGGTTCGTAGTTTTATAGTGAGTCAAACATACACACATACACACACATGTAAATATATATATATGTATGTATGTATGTATATGTTTATGCGTGTATTATAAATAATTATATATGTGTATGTGTATATTTATATGTATGTATGTTTATGTATGTACATATATACACACATGAATATTAAATCATATTTGGAATCCAGAGCACTATTTTTTTTGTATTCAGTATTCCTGGTTACATACTATGCAATTAATATAAATGTTTGTTAAATTGAATTGAGTTGAAATCATTGCAGGTTTCTGACCATTGATCTTTGTGGTATCCACCCTCAACAACCATTTCTTTAAAATGCCAAGATACTACTGGAAGAGCAGTGATGTCATCACTTAGCAACCCTGTCTTGGAAATGTCAACATCCTACTGGTACAGCAGGGCAGTCATTTCATAAGAGAGGATCCTTTAACCGATTGATGTTTGTTTTGTGTTTTTCTATTTTACTTCATAGGGTAATAAATTGGCCTTCATCTTCTAGATAAAGTGCAGTATATCATATACTTCTACTTGCAAGCCTTTGTATAATTTGTGAGATTAGTTTGGAAAAAAGTAAGAGACATATAGCCATCAAAATAGCAGCTGGGTGATCTGATCTCCCAGCACTTCCAGGTTCATAGTTTTATATTGAGTCATACATACACACACACACACACACACACACACATATATATATATATATGTCTATGTGTGTATTATAAATAATTATATATGTGTATGTATTTATTTAAGCATATTTATATATATTGACATATACATAAATACACACATGAATATTAAATCATTTTTGAAATCCAGAGCATTAATTTTTTATTGTATTCAGTATTGTTGTCACATACTTGGCAATTAACATATATGTTTGTTAAATTGAATTGACTTGAAATCGCTACAGGTTTCTGCCCGTTTATCTTTGTGGTATCCAAACTCAGCAACCATTTCTTTAAAATGCCAACATTCTACTGGAAGAGCAGTGATGTCATCACTTAGAAACCTTATCTTGCGAATGTCATCATCCTACGGGCACAGCAGGGCAGCCATTTTATGAGAGAGGATCCGTCAACTGATTGTTGTTGGATTTGCACTTTTACTGGATAGGGTAAAAAATTCGCCTTCATCTTCCAGATAAAGTGCAGTTCGTCATGTAGTTCTACTTGCAAGTCTTTATTTAATTTGTGAGAATTGTTTAGAAAAAAGTAAGAGACAAATAGCCATCAAAATTGCAGCTGGGGGATCACAATTCCCAGCAGCTTCTAGGTACTTATTTTTATAGTAAGTCAAACATACACACATACATACACACACACGCACATATATATATGTACATGTGTGTATTACAAATAATTACATATTTTATGTGTATATTCATATGTATATATGTATATATATACACATATATACGCACATGAATATTAAATCATATTTGGAATCCAGAGCATTAGTTTTTTATTGTATTCAGCATTCCTGGTCTCATATTAGGCAGTTAATATATATGTTTGTTAAATTGAATTGAATTGAAATCACTGCAGGTTTCTGACGGTTGATCTTTGTGGTATCCACACTCAACAACCATTTCTTTAAAATGTCAACATTCTATTGGAAGAGTAGTGATGTCATCAATTAGCAAGCCTCTCTTGCAAATGTCAACATCCTACTGGCACAGGAGGGCAGCCATTTCATAAGAGAGGATCCTTTCACCGCTTGGTGTTGTATATGCGTTTTTCTATTTGACTTGATAGGGTAAAAAATTGGCCTTCATCTTCTAGATAAAGTGCAGTACGTCATATACTTCTACTTGCAAGTCTTTATATAATTTGTGAGGTGAGTTTGGAAAAAAGTAAGAGAAAAGTAGCCATCAAAATAGCAGCTGGGGGATCTCAATTCCCAGCAGCTTCTAGGTTCTTATTTTTATAGTAAGTCAAACGTACACACATAGATACACACACACGCACACACACACATATATATATATATATGTATATGTGTGTATTATAAATAATTATATATTTTATGTGTATATATATATATAGATAGATAGATACATACGTGTATACACACATGAATATTAAATGATATTTGGAATCCAGAGCATTAGTTTTTTATTGTATTCAGTATTCCT
This sequence comes from Vombatus ursinus, assembly GCF_900497805.2. Lineage (NCBI taxonomy): Eukaryota > Metazoa > Chordata > Mammalia > Diprotodontia > Vombatidae > Vombatus > Vombatus ursinus. Next base: position 256 of record NW_020943588.1, on the reverse strand, counting down.
AGTCACATACTAGGCAATTAATGTATATGTTTGTTAAATTGAATTGAGTTGAAATCACTGCAGGTTTCTGACCGTTGATCTTTGTGGTATCCACACTCAACAACCATTTCTTTAAAATGTCAACATTCTACTGGAATAGCAGTGATGTCATCACTTAGCAAGCCTCTCTTCCAAATGTCAACATCCTACTGTCACAGGAGGGAGCCATTTCATAAGAGAGGATCCTTTAACCGTTTGGGGTTGGATATGCGTTTTT
>NW_020943587.1:0-1587 GCF_900497805.2 Vombatus ursinus | reverse complement strand
AGGCAATTACAAGGAACTTAAAGGGGTGCATCCTAGAAAGAAGGCCCTGGTTTTACTTACAATGTAGGAATATTTTCTGTGGTACTACCATGAAATAAGGATATGTGGCATATGTGTGTGTGTGTATGTGGCATCCCTTTCTCCTTTCAATTTTTTAATCATAGTTTATATCATAGTGGCCTAAATACAGGACATATTTCCCTCTCAAAATCCAACCTGTACAAAAAACCTGAACGTAGTGTGAGTTCAATGAATACCTACACATTTTATCCTTTCAAACATTTCTCATTTTAGTGGTGGAACATAAACTTGGGAGCAGCATCTATTTAGACCAATATGACTGTTATTTATGCTTATGTTTTATTTCTCCTACTAGCTTGTTAATTCATTAAGGACAGGGAACATCTTAGTCATTTTTGGATCCCCTCAACACCTAGCACAATGCCTAGTACAGAGTAGGTACTCAGTAAATGTTTTATGAATGAAAGAATGAATGACTCTCTGCTATAAACAACACAGGCTTGAGGCAGCCCAGTTCTGGCAAAAATCACACCATGGCTCTGCTTCAAGGTCACTTCCCACAATGCCCCCCTCCGCCCCGGCATATTAACAATAACTGCACTCAGACGCAAAGGTCAGTAACATTTCAATCTCTCTGCTGTGAGCCTGAGTTTCCTCATCTATAAAATGAAAAAGGTTGGACTGAATGATCTCTAAGGTCCCTCCCAGTCTTAAATGTTCTGATTCCTTGTAAATCCAAAGAGCCAAAGGAAAAGAATTTGGGGGCATGAAGAACCACCAGATGGCAGCATGAGAACAGAGATTTTAACGAATTTGAGGAGAAATTTTGCTGCTTTTTTTTTTTTTTGGCCTGGTTTTAAGACATAGAGAATGAGCTGGGATTACCTATAATGGCCAAAGTGTACGTATGCGTCTGTATTTGTCGGGGGGGGGGGGCGGGAATCCAGCATTTAACCCAGCCATTTTCTATAGCATTCACTGCTTGTAAAGTATTATAGTCAGGAAAAGTCTAGCAATGAGGAATGGGAGTGGGATGGGGGAAGGGAAAGGAAAAGAAGGGAAGGGAAGAAAAGGGGAGGGAAAAAATTGAGAAGAGAAGGGAGTTGGGAAGGGCAAGGAAAAGGGAAGGGCAAGGAGAGGAGAAGGAGAAGAACAAGAGAGGGAAGGGCAAGGCAAGGCAAGGCAAGGGAACAACATATGTGGAAGGGGCCCTTGAAGGAAACGCCAGCTTTTTAGAAGAAAAGATTCCTCTTCATAGCATCCTGACAGGCTCAGTACATGAGATTGGAAGGGAGGCAAGAGGTGACACACAGAGGCCTTTGCTTTCCTTGTCGCATCTCTGCATTCAATCATCAGATTGAATACCAGGGCTTCGGCACATGGTCTGGCACCCAGGAGGTGCTTAACATTTACTAATTCATCAAGTTGAAGGGCAAAATTTTGGGGGGTTGGCTCTGACACTCCACTGGGCAGCTAGGTGGCACACTGGACAAAGCACCAGGCCTGAAGTCAGGAAGACTCATCTTCATCAATTTAAATCTGACCTCAGATATTTACTAGCTGTGT
>NW_020943586.1:0-1465 GCF_900497805.2 Vombatus ursinus | reverse complement strand
TACTTCTTTTCAAGATTTCCCTTGACATTGTAGTTGTTTTATTTTTTGAAATTGTATTATTTTATCCAACTTTGTAAATCATTCTTTTGGTAATTTGATTGTTATTAAAAGTATAATTTAATTTTAGTAGTATTGTCATTTTTATGACACTGGCATGGCCTAGCCATGAGGACTGATTATTCCTCCAGGTATTTAGATTGTTCCCTTTTCTTTTTTTAGAAGTGTTTTGCAATTGAATCTATACAACTCATTTTTTGTATTTTGATAAGTTCAATACCAGATATTTTATGCATTTTGTAGTTATTTGGAATGGGATTTCCCTTTCTATTATTGCTTGTTTTGTATTGTTATTAGAATATTGAATTGCTATTGATTTCTAAGGATTTATTTTGTAGCCTACAATTTTGCTGACTATTAATTGTCTCAGTTAGTATCTTTACATATTACTTGGTCTTTTACAATTGAACCATCATATTATCAGTAGACAGGGATAGTTTAATCTCTTCTATACTTATCTTTATTCCTTCGATTTCTTTCTCTTATCATATTGCTACCACTAATATTTCCATTACTATATCAAATATGAGGGGGAGAGTGGGCATCTTGGCTTCACTGCTGTATTTACTGGAACAGATTTTATATGCAAATTATGACTGCTTTTCATTTTAGATTCTTTTTATGATATTAAAACTTTTAGTATAAAAGATTGTTATACTTTGTGAAAGACTTTTTTTCTATTGAGATGATTTTGTAATTTGTGATATTTGGTGTTTAATATGATTAAATTATATTGATTGTTTTCCTGATATTGAACCATTCTTCTATCCCTGGTATATATCCCACTTGGTCATAAGGAATGTTTTCTTGAACAGTCATTATAATCTAATTGGATTAGCCACAGCTAGGTCTTGTGTGATTTTTAATTGTGGGACTGTCATATTTAAGTTGTTTTTTTTTTTATTGTTGCTCATAATATTTTATCCTGGAGTTGAGTTCGGAATTTGACTGTGACAGTCCTGCAGGTTTTCCTCAAAGGATCTCTTTTAATTTGTGATCAGTGGATTTTTTCTGTTACTACTTTCCCTTCTTGTTCCAATGCTTCAGGAAAATTCTTTTTGATTATTTTTTGTATTATTGTATCAAGATTTTCTTTATTGTATCTTTCAGGTAGTCTGATTATTATGTTTCTCTTCTTCATCTTTTCTCCAGATCAGTTGTCTTTCTGATGAGATGTTTCACATTGTCTTCTATTTTTTCGTCTTTTATATTTTATTATTTCTTTACCTTTCATGAGTTTACTGGCTTCCCCTTTACCAGTTCTGATGTTCAAGGTGTCTTTTTGTTCCTGAAGATTCTGGATCTCCTTTCCTAATTGGTTGACTTTCTTTTCATAATCTTTTTGGTTTTCTTGGATTGCTCTTTTTTTTTTAAGTTTTTCCTCAATCTACCTCATTTGAGTTTTAAA
>NW_020943585.1:217436-252641 GCF_900497805.2 Vombatus ursinus | reverse complement strand
TTCCACCAGCCATCTCTGGCTTGTTATCACATGCCACAGAGAAGATGCTCTGCTGTATTTCACAGGTGGGGAAGACAGTCATTATCATCTTGTTAATATCCACCTTGGATATTCAAAACAAACCACTTCAGGGCAGGCTGACCTCAGAGACCATCGAGGCCATCCATAACTGCGCAGACACCATTTGGGACGTGACCAACCAGCCTCTACTTGGCCGGGGGGGTGGGGGGAGGAATTGAGTTGGGGGACAGGACTCGATCCCTCCTAAGGTGGCCCATTCTCCTTCTGGGTAGCTCATGGTTAGAAGGTTTCTCCTTACAGTTGAGCTCAAATCTGCCTCTGCGTCTTCCACTCATCTCTCCCTCTGGGAGTATGCAGAACAAGCCTGATCCTACATCATAAGACATCCCTTCAAATACTTAGGAAGCTATCCTTCATCCTCTCCTCCCCATGGATTCTCCTCCTCACCCTCCACTGGCTGCCAAGTCTTTTCTTCTCTGCCCAGGGCACTGCCACATTCCGAGTTCCCTACAGTCCCATCATCCTGGTTGCCCTCATCTAGACGTGATCCACCTTGGTAACACGTCCTCCTTAAAGTGTGATGCCCAGAACTGAACACTGTGCTCCAGCTATGAGGTGAGATGACCAGGGCAGACTTGGGGGGGGCAGGGGCAAAAAGTAATCACCTCCCCAGTCCTGCCAGGCCATGTTGTTGACGCCTAATGAGTTTGCAGTCTACTAAAAGCCCCTGGATCTTTTTCACTTAGCCTGCTATCTAGCCAGGGCTTCCCATTCCTGCACTTAAGCAACTGGATTTTTTAACCCAAGTTTAAGAATTTGTATTTGTCTTTATTAATTTTCATCCTATTATTTTAGCCTAGGGGTGGGGCACCTGCAGCCTTTAAGGCCACAAGTGGCCTTCTAGGTCCTTAAGTATGGCCTTTTGCCTGAATAAAGGCTGTACTTAAGGCCCTAGAGGCCACAGTTTCTCCACCCCTGTTCTAGCCCGAGAATTTTTTTAGCACATGGATCCTCTTGTCCAGTGGGCTAGTTATCCCTCCCAGCTTCATGTCATGTGCCCGATCTGACAGGCACAACACCTATGCCTTTGTCCACACCACCAATAAAAATGCTGAGCAGAACAGGGTTGACTTTCAGGTCAACTCGAAATAAGGAAACAAGAGCATTAAATGTCTCAGATCAATACCATGTCCATAAATTGACATTCATTACTTCACATCCATATCCCTTTCCTTCTTGATTGATTAAAGCGAGGGGCTGCAAAGAAGTGGTTTTCTCTGCCTGGGGAAATCCCCAATTGTCCATGCTTCAAGCCTTCCATTAGACCAAGCTTGTTGGGCATGGTTCACTTCACACCTGCACAAAACAGACTTGTCATTTCGCAAATACAAGTCAGAGACCTCTGAGAAGAGCAATGCGTCAAGCAGTTGTTCTTCCTGCGCCCACCCCTCCCCCTCCTAAAAAAGGCTTGTGGTTAATGACAGCCCCAAACAAGGAAAGCAGACTGAGCTGGAGCTCACTCCCAGTTCAGCAGAGTGCACACACATGCATATGGCCACGCAGCTTCTGCCAGGATTGATTGAGGGTTTACATTCAAGATACTGTGGGTCTGTAATTCCTACTCTCCTTGTAGCCAGCTTTCATCCTAATTAATTCCAATTTCACATGAAATCCCATAAAATAAACATTTACAACACAAATAAAATGAGTCACCAAGCAGCCAGATTGCCCCAGTACTTGACAGAAAGAATAGGCGTTGACTCAAATTTAATTTGGCAAAAGCAATTCAATTTCATAAACTACATGCTCAGTGCTGCTGAGACAAAGAAGAAATATGATACTGACAACTGCCCTCAATGAGTTTATAATCTAACAGCAGGCTAAGACAAGTACAGAAGGTCTAATGGAGTAGGAACAAAGGAGAGGCCCAGGATAAAGGATAAACAGTTAGAAAGATCACAGAATCGGGGTGACAGCCAGAAGGGACCTCAGAGGTCACCTAAATCCAAGTGCTTTGTTTTATAGGTGGAAGAAACTGAGGGCCAAAGAGAAGCAATTTGCCCAAGGTCACATAGCCGGGACCAAAGCCAGGCCTCAAACCCAGTCCTTCAGACTTTGGAGCTAGTGCTCTTTCCCCTGTATCGTGATGCCTCAAAACATGATGAGAAATTGAAATTGAAACTTAACTTTCATTTAGGGCATTCAGAGAAGGCTGCTTGAGCTTAAAGGGGAAGGGAATAGGCAGAGATGGGGTAGGGAGGAGAGAAAGAAGGGGGGAGGGTAGAGGGGAAGAGAGGGAGAAGAACCAGCATTCCTAGTGAGGGCTTCAAGCCTCAAACCCAGCTAGTTTACCTGCAAATAAACCTGGTTGGTGGTATGCACTATGTACCCTAGCCCTGTTAGAGAAATACTCAAGAGAAATCATGCCAGCAGCAGAACTGTAGGGAAGGCTAGCCCTAGGCACTGGCGAGCAGGCTACCTTCTACTCCTTGAGCTGAAGTACCCATGTCCGACTCAGTATGTGACCAAACATGTCTTCCAGGAGGGGAAAACTCCTAGTCTCCACCATAAGCTTTCGGCGTGGTGGCATCCATTCCCTATATCAGGCTGCAGTGTGTCTCCCTGTGCCCTCCACCCATTGGCCCTGCTGTTGCCTTCTGGAGTCAAACAAAAGCAGTCTGATTCTTCTTCCCTGAGACTACCTTTCAAATGTTTGACGACAGCTATTATGCTGTCCCCACCACCCAATCTTCCTTTGATGGGCTAAATATCTCTTCTCACCAAGAACTATGTATACATGGGCAAGTTTCAGGGAGTTCTTGAACCTGGTGATGGGAGTGAACAGTCTCAAACAGGAGATTTTTCTTTTTATCAAAAGGTGGCAAAGAGAAGTTATTTAACTAAGGAATGGCAGCATAGCAGAGTGCAGTGGTGTCAGATGGATCCCCACAGGCCACGAAATGACTTAGAAAATGACAAATTAACATTATCTATGTTGTGTTGTACTTTTATTTCTTTTGTTAGACACTTCCCAATGACATTTTTCATCTCATTCTGACCCACGGGACCTGCGGGAAGCATGTTTGACACCTCTGGCATAGTGGATACAGCTGGCCTTGATGTTGGGAAAAGTTGAGCTCCCCTCCTGCCTCTGACACACACAAGCTGTATGACCCTGGGCAAGTCACTCAACTTCTCAGTCTGGCCCAGGAAGGCTCTAAGACTATGAATGACAGAAGAACTGCAAATCTGCATTAGCAAAGAGAGCTCCTTTATGGGGAATTCCCTGTATCAATGCAATCACAGAACTGAACAGATAAATCAAACAAACAAACAAAAAACCAGAATGTGGCCATGAGGACTAAAGACAGAGGCTCAAGGTAAAAGGGTCAGGTCCCCTCCTTGTTCTGTGACTTCCTTTGGGAAGTCAGACACTAAACTTGGCCTTTTCCTGTGTCTCTATCAATAAAATCAAACTCCTGTTTATAATGAACTGTGAGATCTTCCGCCACCAGTCAAAGTCACATAATGAATTACATGGGCTTCTTCCTAGGGAATAATGCCAGGGGAAGATGGATTAATTCTGAGGGTTAGCTTTTACCTTCCTTGAAGGATTGTGACAATCCGGGGAGCACATCACTCAGAGAATGTTACACCTTGTTTACGAATTCAGCACTTAGCCTGGCACATAGTAGGTACATAATAAATACTAGTGGGCTGTGACTGCTGTCTGGGGGTTATGAAGGCAGCTTTGGGTAGTGAAAAGAACACTGGATTTGAAGCCAAGGGAACTAGGCGGAGAATGCAATTTCATTCCTATGTGACCGTGGGCAGATCATTTCCCTTAACAGGCCTTCTCCACAAAATTAAAGGACAGGACTAGATTTCTAAGATCCCTTCCACCTCCAAATCTGGCAATCCTCCCAGGGATGTGAGAGAAGGCTGGATTCCTGCCCTTGAACAAAAGCTTACAATCTGCTGGGGAGACAACGCTTGGCTTCCTGACAAAGTCAGAGAACAATTTAAAGGTAGTGCATCAGCAAATGTGGGCAACGATATGAAATGGGCAACCTGAAATGACAAGGGGTGGGGCAAGGGAGAGGGTGGTGTTCACCCCTCTGTGCTGAGGGTGCAGCCTCTGTCTTCTCCTTGTTAGAATGCGGTCCTCTTTGCTAGCTCTGTAGGGCCTGCAAGTTGCTGCTCGATGTTCATGCAAGCTGATGATTTGGAAATCAAATAGAATGCAAACTCCCTGAGGGCAGAGTCTGGCATTTTTGTCATTACATCCTGGTACCTAGCACAGTGTCTTGTAGATAAGTAGGCTCTTAATAAATCGGTCCTTGGAAGTATGGCAAAGTAGAAAGAGTCCTGACTCTGCAGGCAAAGAAGAAAGGTTCAAATCCCACTTTCATTGCTGTGTGACCTTTGGCAAATCACTTCCTTTGCCTAGACCTCAGTTTCCTCATCTGCTAAATGGAGTTGAACTAGATGGTCTCCAGGTGACTTCCAACTCCAGATTGAGGATCCTATGACTTTTATGAACCAATGTAGAACAAAGTAAGCAGAGCCAGAACAACTTTGAAATTCACCAGAATTCTCAGCAATGGAATAGACAGCTGCCAGCAAAGCACTCTTCCCATGTCTCAGCAGAGACATGGTGGCCCATAGGTGCAGAATAAGGCATACGTTGTCAGACATGGCCAATATGTTGATTTATTTTGCTTCATTGTACCTCCTGGTTATGAGGGGCAGTTCTACAAAAGGGTGAAGGGAAGTCATTCAGCCTTCATCTGAAGACTTCCAATGATGGGAAAGTTACTGCCTCCTAAGGTAAACCATTCCATTTTTTGATACCTCTCTTATTTGTTAAAAAGTGCTTCCTTATATTGAGCTCAAACCAGTCTCTCTGCAACTCTATAACAATAATAACAATTGATATTGCTATAATGCCTTAAAGTTTACAAAGTACTTTTCAAAATCTCATTTGATCTTTCAAATCCCACTTCTGCGTCTTCCTAGCTGTGTGACCTTGGGCAAGCCACTTAGCCTCCATTGGTCTCAGGCAACTCCCTATGACTGACTGACCATCCCAGACTGTGGTCGGCACTGGTGAGAGACTAAGATACTGTAGGGAAAGGGTTTGGCATCAATAAAGTGGTATGTGAAGGTAAGTCATTATTGGCAAAGGGAAAGCTAATGGTAGTAAGGTAGGTAGTACAGGTATTATCATCCCCATTTTACAAATGAGGAAACGGAGACTCAGAGAGGTTAATTAATCTAGTTTGTCCATGTTAACAGAGCTAATGAGCATCAGAGGCAGTATTTGAACCTAGATCTTCCTGATTTCAAGATCGGCACTCTAACCACCATGTCACACACCTACTGCTTCTAGTCCTGCGTTTTGGGACCGAGCAGAGCAAGCCTAATAGGATTTCTTGTTGTATTTCTCGTCTTGTAGACGAGTCTTCCTGACCCCAGGCCCTGCGCTCTGTGCACTATGAAGCCACCTAGTTGCCCCAAATCATAGTATTTCTACCTTTCCAAAAATCTTACAAAATTTTAAAAAATATCCTTTGCTTTTCCATCATCTTCACTTCAAAATATAGCCTTCCCTCTCCCCTCCCCCAATAAGTCACCCTTTGTAACAAAGAATAAAAGAAGGAGGGAAAGCAGTTGAGTAAAACTAACCAACTGACACACCAGCTGAGTGTGGCAATGTATTCAGCACTTCACACTGATAGACCCCCATCTTTGTAAAGAAGGGAGAGCACATGCCCTATCCCATGCTCCATCTGACTCTTTCAGAATGGCCACCCACCGGGGCACTTGGCCATCCTCTGAAACACCCAAATGAGTAAGATCCATAGCTATTGTTCCCTGTGTACTTTAGAATCACCTCCTCCTCAGGGCCAACCTTGTTCATTGCCGCTACAAATTGGTGAGTTTCTTTTTTTTATTGCTCTTTTCATTTACACCGTGGTAGCCATTGGGTCTACTGTTTCCTGGTTCTGCTTATTTTAATTGGCATCAGTTCATATAAGTCTTCCCACACTTCTCTCATCTGAAGTCTTTCAACAGCTCAGAAAGTCAGTGACATTTCCCCACTTTATGAAAAGTATGTTTAATTTCTCTGGGTCCAAGTCTTTATGGTGATTGACTCCTTGTTCCTATTCAACTCAGAGCAGTCTAAAATGAACTTTATTCTGTCCAAATACAATGTTTAGGCTGGGCAAAAAACTCAACCTCATCAATACAAGTGTTGCATCTTTTGATAAAGATGTTAAAAAACCAACAACACACATTTGGACTTGACATCTACTATGCATCTAGTCACTACTATGGGTGTTATAGTAGATATAAAACCAAAGCACCTACCTTCAAAGAACTTACAATCTAATTAGGAAGACAAGACATGCACACAGGACAGTATATAATCACATACCAGGCTGAATTCTGCAGACTCTAAATAAGGCTGTTAAGAGAAGAAGAAATCAATGTGTGCTGAAGTAGTCAGAAAACTTTGGGAAGAGTACTAAGCAGATGTGATCATTTCACAGTGGTGCACAGTGGAATGGCAACAAATTAATTTGCATGAAAAACCTGTGGGGTGGGGGTTGTGTTTAGGAGCAAGACACATTGCTCAGCAGCAACTTTTCAGGGTTTACAGTATCCCATGTACTGCTCTTCCACAAAAACTCTGCTCTGATATATTGCCCGATTAATACCAGCAGACAACAAGGTCCAGTAGATATTGTACCAAATGGTAAATCTGAGGAGTATGAGACTAGCAGCAGATAATGTAACTATCTACTATCTGGGGACTAACACAGCCAAACAGAGAGAGACATCACCAGAAGATTGCTCGCTAGATAATGCGTTCATTTTTGCCTTGGGGACACATAAAGCAGATTAAAAATGGGCAGCTAGGTGGCACGGTGGACAGAGTGCTAGGCCTGGAGTCAGGAAGACCTGAGTTCAAATCCAGTCTCAGACATTTACTAGCTGTGTGACCCTGGGTAAGTCATTTAACATCTATTTGCTCAGTTTCCTCAACTGCAAAATGGGGAAGATAACAGCATTGACCTCACAGGGCTGTTGTGAGGATTAAATGAGATAATACTTGTAAAGCATTTAGAACAGTGATTGGAATGCAGTAGGCGCCATATAAATGCTTATTCCCTTCCCCGTCCCTAAAAATACAGTACATCCCACTTCTCCTTCTATACTGTTGGCGGCAGAGTGATAGAAAAGTCAGCAGACTCATAAGTGTGGTAAGATTCATTCAGTTCTCAGACTGCCCCCAAAACATTCACCGTCGATACTCTAAAATGGAGAGTCTAAATGTTAGGTCTATACCCAAAGACCAATGGGTTAGTTGCCAGACTCCACTAGGAGCTAAAGACACCCCCACACTGACTATCCTGCTGCAAATTAGAGCAGAAGACAAAAGGAAGGCATCGTTCAATGGAAGGATCGCTCATAGACTCCTTGGAGAGGCAAATAAAGAAGTTCGTTGTGGAAACCCATGTGGAAAAGTAACAGGATCAGCAGTTAGGATTAAAACACTAAAGATTCAATTCTATCCAAGAAGAATTTCTTCGTATCTGCTATGGGCCAGATACTATGCTAGGAGTCGAAATGGAAGAAATCCTCCCAAAGCAAACCAAAGCTTGCCTACAAAGAACTTCCATTCTAGTGGGGGTTGAGGAGGAGGTCAAAGGATTGTAAACTACTAAGAAACTTCGTGCCTGTGTACAAGACCATAGGATTTAGAACCGGAAGGGGACCCTGATGGGGAAGAGCAGTGGGTTGAATTTTCGAAGATGAAATTCAATGCAGATAAATGTAAAGTTTTATACTTGTTAGATACGTTATAGCAGGGATTCCTTTCATGTTTGGGTAAGAACAGATAGCCACCGAGGTCCTTTCCAATGCTAACATTCTGTGGGTCTCTGATTTAGTCCAATTGTCATTTTCAAAGGAGGAAAAGAAGACTCAGAAAGATGAAGAGACTTGGCCAAAGTCATATAACGGACAAGTGACAAAGCTGAGATTAAAACCTAGGGCTTCCAGCTTCAGAACCAACACTATTCTACTACACTGCATTATAAATATTTGCCTTAAGAAGATAAGTGGCATTGGTCCAACCATTCTGGGGAACAATTTGGAATTATGCTAAGAACATGACTAAAACATCCACACCATTTAATGCCCAAGATCCTACTGCTAGGCATATATGCAAAAGAAGTCAGTGACAAAAAGACAAGGCTTACATACACCAAAACAGTTATAGCATCCCTGTCTGTGGCAGCAAAACCTGGAAGCCAAGTAGATGTCCATCAACTGAGAGATGGCTAGGTGAGGTGGCACAAGATTTTAATGGAATTATTACTGTGATGTAAACAAATAAGTATAATGAATGCCGAGGAATAGGGGAAGATTTAGATGAACTAACGCAGAATAAAGTAAGCAGAACCAGGAAAACAACGTACACACCTACAATAACGTAAATAGAAAGAATAGCAACCAAACAATTAAAACTGAATACTGTGAAATAATGACCAAGCTTGGTTCCAAAGAAGAGATATGAAAAGGTAGCCCCTCCCTTCTTTGCAGAGATAAAGTTTTCTGGGTATGGAGTGCTGCATATAATGTCAAAATTTTGCCGAACTGTTCTTTCCCCTTATTTTTTTTCTTTTTATAAAAGAATGGCTTTGGGGGAGGGAGAGAGGGGAAATATACATTGGGAAGTGTAGGTGATATAAAAACAAAAGATATCAATACAATTTTTTTAAAAAAAAAGAAGTCAACTGGAAGGCATTGGAGTGGTGACAACCGACATCATAAAAATGAAATCGACTATATCTTAACAGACAGGAAACATCTGTAGCAGAAATTTTAGAATCAGCTGTCTGTGTACAGTCAGATCATTCACTGGTTAGAGCAAAGGTCAAACTAAATACCAAATTGGAAGAAAAGATAAAGATGAGAAGATACCGTATATGATTACAGCAGCTCCAGCCTGACCTGTTTAAACAAGTTGCTAAACAGCATAAAATTAAAGACAGTGACTCGCATTTTTTAGAGGAGTTTAACCAATGAAAACAGTCCCCACCACAAGGAGTACGAGTGATCTCAAGAAAATGCCTCAGTCAACAAACACTTAATCTCTTGCCAAGTGGAGAGATATGGCAGCCAAGGATAACAATGGTGATGGAAGGCTATGAGCAATATCGCTTCACAAAACATCAAAAAGTAGTGGAGGAGAAAGGGGACCTGCTGAGGGCTTGGCAGGAGATCTAGCTAAGGCTAGTTCATACTGTGAGAATTTGCAGATTAAACCAGAATGAGGACTCAAGACATGAAATGGGATAGATCTGCTACTATTTTTATCACGATAGCTTCATTTGTGAATCGAATGGAAAACCACTACATGAAGACTCAAAGTCCTCGGTACCAGATAAACTATAAGAAGATCTATAAAATTCAAATGGACCAACAGCCCATCAAATTAATCCTCTGGGGTGTGTGTGTGTGTGTGTGTGTGTGTGTGTCTTCTTTTTGGGGGGGGCCAGGCAATGGGGTTAAGTGACTTGCCCATGGTCACACTGCTAGTAAGTGTCAAGTGTTTGGTCTGAGGCCGGATTTGAACTCAGGTCCTCCTGAATACAGGGCTGGTGCTCTATCCACTGCATCACCTACCTGCCCCATGTGTATGTCTTGAAAAGGCATTATAATGGACAATGGCCTAGGCCCAGAAGTGAGTAGGAGAGGGAGGGCAGGCTGTATTGAACTAAACTGCTCATTACCACAAAACCATATTTTTTAACACCGATGTTCTCCTAATGATGCCACTGTATTTGCAGATTACATATGTACATTATCAATGATTACTTGCATGCAAAAATATGTCATAAAAGATAGGGAGGACTGGAAAAGGAGGTGAGCTGATCATGTAGCTAGAACGAGAGACAAGAGAAAGATAGCCTGAGAGTAACATTGGTGTTCCCCATGATGCTCTTAGCTGACACTTTTTAAGTTTTGCAAAGCACTTCACTTACAGTGTCTCATTTGATCTTTCTGATGGAACTGTGTGATGATTATTACAGATATTATCCTCATTTTACAGAAAAAGAAACTGAGGCTCAGAGAAATTAAATAAATTGCCCATGGACATTCAACTCTATTAGAGGGAGGATTAAATGCCAAGTCTTTCCTGGTTGATTCTGAAGCCAATGCTCTCTCCACTAGGTCAACACTGCCTCTCCATAGATGGGAAAAGAAGCAGTGGAGGACTGCAGGCACTAGGACATCCCCTATGAGAGACTCATGGAAAGATATAGACTAGAAGTGCACAGAATGAGGAGGGAGCATACGGAGAGGCAACTCAACTGAGGAAATCGGCGTTCCAGAAGTAGTCGAGCACTTCGTTCCACTGAGCGTGTCTGCTTTGTTCCAGGCACAATGCTAGATACTTGGGATAAAAAGAAAAATATGCATTGGTCCCTGTCCTTATGAAGGAAAAAGAAACAGCTAAATAAGTGCAAAATATAGACAAAGTAGGTACAAAATAATTTGCATTTGGTCAGGGAGGCTCTAGAAAGGAAGAATCCAGAAGGGCCCCGTGTAGTACATGAGTTCATCCTTGAAGGGAGCTAGAGATGCCAAGAAACTGAAGTGAAGAGGAAGAACATTCCAGGCATGAGGAAATAGCCTGTACAAAGGCATGGAGGTGGGAGGTTGAATGTTCTGTACAGAAAATAGAAAAGATGTGCCACTCCACCAATTTGGGCGGAATTTGGTAGCTGGTATTACTTCTGGCAGTCGTTGTTCAGTTGTTTCAGTCGTGTCTGACTCTTCATGACCCCATTTGGTGTTTTGGCAAAGATACTGGGGTGGCTTGCCATTTCCTTCTCCAGCTCATTTTACAGATGACGAAACTGAGGCAAACAGGGTGAAGTGACTTATCCAGGGTCACACAGCTAGTATCTAAGGTCAGATTTGAACTCAGGTCTTCTTTTGGTTATATTTCTCCTGACAATAACAACTTACTTTTTTTCCCCAAAGTCTGGACCCATGATTTCATCAGGAAAGGGAATTTCTGATATGAAAATTCCCTTCAATAGTGCAGAACAGCCACTTTTCTGCAACTTATTTTCTTAGACTTTCCTAGGGACACTGAGTGGTGAGATGGCTCGTGTGTCAGAAGTAGGACCTGAACCCAGGAAGTGCTGATTCCAAGGCTGGTCCTCCATCTATTATATTGCCTCTCCTGTACGTGATGTTTTATGATTACAAAGTGGTTTACATTCATTAGCTCATCTGATGCCCCCAAACACCCTGTGATATAAGTAGTTCACTTTAATATGTCTATTTTACAGGTAAAGGAACCAAGGCACAGGGAGGCAAAATTACTTATTCAAGGTCACAGAGGTCATAAACAATGCATTCAATGCCGACAGGGACAGTCTTTTGTCTCCATGAGACTCCATCTCACTATGCCACCTCGCCTCTCATGAGAGATCAAAGGCCTCTGCCTCTGCTAAAGATGCTAAGCTTCTCTGCTTCCTGGTCACTGATGCTCATCTGTTGTGCTCAAAGAAGACCAATGACATCATGGAGTGGTGTCTTGACTTGTGGGTGAATTGGATTTCAGTGAGGCAGAGCTGCACAAAGTCATCAGCCTCATTCTCTCTTCCAGAGTCATCAAAGTCCAGTGGCAGGACAAAAGTCAAGACCACTGGCAATGGCCAGGGGTACAGGGGATGACCTTGGCATCTTTGATGCCTGACCAAGATCTAAGCACTCCACAGTGCCTGCTTCAGCCACCTTCGTAGCCATTGGAACAACTGGTTTTCATCTGCCCATTCCACCAAGTCATACGTGGTCGATGACTATTCAAATCCAACCTGAGACATTTCCTAGCTGTGTGAATTGGACAAGGCATTTAACTGACGCCTGTGTCGTGTTCCTCAAATGTAAAATGGGGGTGATAATAGCATCTACATCTCGGAATTGTTGTGAGGATCAAAGAGACAATGTTTGCAAAGCACTCAGCACAACGCCTAGCACGTAGTAGGTGCTTAATGAATAAATGCTTGTTTCCCAAACACGGCGGGTGAATTCCCAAGGTGGTTGCTAGTATGTCTGAATGCCAAGCAATGGGCTCACCATGTCCCTAAAGGCTACTTATTTCAAGAATACCTCCCACGCATGATGTTCCAGGACCCCATTTTAATGAGGTGACAGCGCTCATCTGTCATATTGTGCTCAACTTTATCTGAAAAAATAGTTTTGCTAAAGAGAAACCTTGTTTCTTTGCACAGCAAAGTTTCCAAGATTAGAAGAATTGAATGAAAGGAACAAAGGGGCCCTTAGTATGGCGGGCCTTTACAAAGGAGCTCCAATCCTATCAGAAATGTTTGAGACCACTTCAGATATATAGGTAATGATGAATACTTACTCCTGATGACATCTGGAGGGACCTTTCCCCTCTACAGATAGCTACTATGCCACTTGCCTGATTTAGGTTAATGAGAAGACAGACAGCTTCGATCACTTTGAAGGAGAGGCTGCTCAGGGCTGTGCCTGTCCTCTCATGGGTGGATCCAGAGTAGGGCTCTGAAGTTCATAACCTAGAACTTCTGGCTTCAGCAGAAATATAGCATCAAGGGGAAGCACTTGAGAGATGAATCCCAGGGTCATAGCGAGAGGTGGAAGGGGCCTCTGGGGCAATTTTGCCCAATCCCCTGGTTTTATAGATGAGGAAATTAAGGCCTTGGGAAATTATGGGACCTGCCCAAGGACACATAGGTAGTAAAAAACAGAGTCAATATTTACACTCTGATCTTCTGATTCCACTGTACCACCCGGTTTAAGTATGACAATTTCTGTTGAATTCTAGAATGCCCAAGCTGGAAGAGGTCTTCGAGATTACCTAGTTGAACTCCCTCATTTCATAGAAGATAATAGTTAGGCTCAGACAAGGGAATGGCCTTACTAAAGGCCCCAGAATGCTAGCTCTAGAGCAGAAAGGCACCCCAGAGTTCCTCTATTCCAACTCCCCGTTTTTACAGTGGAGGAAGCTGAGGCCCATAGAGGTTCAGTGACATGTCAATGGTCACAAAGCGAGTAAGATCAGACTCATAATTTGAATATAGATCCTCTGAATCTAGAATCTGTACTCACACAGACAGTTAGTGGTGAAGCCAGGTTCCCTGACTTCCATTTCAATTTCCTAGTATGCCACCCTGCCTGTCTTTCTTCCATTTTAATCTTCCCCTTTGACCTTCTAGTCTTCATATATCCCATCCCCCTATGCCTATTTTGATATTGAAATAGGAATACCTCAAATCTATTGGGGGTGTGGTAAGGGAGAGGGAAGGGAAAGGAAAAAGGGAATAAAGTAGAGGGGAGAGGAGAGGGAGAGAGAAAAAGGGAGGGAAGGAGACAGAGACTGATTTAATCAGGACAATCAAACAATGGAGTATTGGGGAAACATACAAATCCATCAAAATGACTTCTGTAAGTTGGGCCTTAACAGTAAGCCTAAAGATATAAGACACATGAGCTTTCCTGAAGAGAAGATGGAAATAGATTATCAATCAATACCTGTCATAGACCCAAAGGCCTCCCATATGCGGCCACCAGACAAGAGTAGAAGAGCCTAGCTGAAGCCTGACACTTTGCTCTCCAAGGGAAGGGAAAGGAGAGCAAGACACAAATGAGAACAACAAAAGATCAGAGATATTTACCACTGGAGGGGCTGTGGGCACAAATAATTCACTGTTGATGGAATTGTCCATTGGTCTAACCACCATGGAAAACAATTTGAAATCATTTGAGAAAACTCACTTAATTGTTTATATTCTTTGACCCCAAGATCACTCTACTGGGCACAAACCCCAAGGAAACCAAAGACAGAAAGCAAGGTTCCATTTATAGCAATATATTCAAAGTTGTACTTTTTAGTGCTGGAAATGAAGTGAGTGCATATTAATTGGGGAAGGGCTGAACAAATTATGGTATGTGAATGTTACGGGATGTTTTTGCACTTTAAGAAACAACAAACGTGAGAAATTTAGACCTTGGAATTGAAAGCATTTTAAAACCTGCCTTCTTCTTCCCTAGTCTTCTTTCACTTTCCTCCCCTCTGTCCACTCTACAATCCAGGTAGGTTGGCTGGCCTATTTACAATTCCTCAAAGATGATACATCTCCCATCCCCATGCCTTTGTACTGGCTGCTCCCTACCTAAAATGTTTTCCTTTCTCCCTTCTGCCTTCTGGTTTCCTTCAAGACTCAGCTCCAGACTCACTGTGTGTTAGTCTATGTGTGCAAAATGTTGCAAATGTTGTGAGATGAGGTCAATATGTTGTTTCATTGTGTGTGACTGCTTTTCTTTGTTACAAGGTAGGAGGATAAGGGGTGGCTAGGGCCTATCTGGCTTTCCATCTACTCTGTACATACCTTGTAGTTGTGTACATAGTTATTTACATGTCTTTCTCCTACTGACCCATTCGAATATAAACTCCTTGGGGTCAGGGACTGTGTTTTTGCTTTGTTGTACCTCAGACCTTAGCACAGTGCCTTCCACTTAGTAAGCATTTAATAAAAGCTTATGACTGACTGTATGAACTAATAAAGAATCAAGTAAACAGAAGCAGAGCGATATACATAACTACAATGATATAAATAAAAAGAAAACACCCACTAAATTGTAGCTGAGCATTGTGCGGTTGAAACTGCCAATCTTGGTTTTAGGGAAGAAATAAGGAATGGACTGTCTTCATTTCCTTGGAGACATAGACGACTATGTGTAAAATGCTGCAACTGCTATGAGATGAGGTTACCGGATTGTTCATTATATGTGCTGGCTTTTCTTTTGTTAAAAAGTAGCAGGAGAAGAGTTGGTTAGGTCCGGATCTAGAAAGAGCTATGATGAAAAAAAGAAGGCATTTAAGCAAATGAAATGCCCAGATGAAGATTCCCCAGTTTAATAGGAATTTGAGTGGTGAGGGGCTAAATCAGGAAGGAGTGACCTTAGAACAACTATGTCTCAAGCCCTTATTTCTCTTTCTGTTCTAGTCAGGTCACACGCTCCTCTTCCTAAGTAAAGAACTGGAGGCAACATGTCACCTTCTGCATTCCATGCTCTGAGAGCTCATTCAGAAAGTTGGAGGATCATACATTTCAGCAGTTAGGTAGCCCAGTGGATAGAATACTGGACCTGGAGTCAGGGAGACTTGAGTCTGAATGAACCTGGCCTCAAACACTTTCTAGCTGTGTGATCCAGGGCAAGTCAAGTACTTACCCTGTCTGCCTCAGTTTCCTCATCTGTAAAATGGGGGAAATAATAGCACCTACCTCTCCCAGGGTTGTTGTGAGGATCAGATGAAATCATATTTGTAAAGTGCTTTGTAAACCTTAATGAGCCATATAAATGCTAGCTATAGTAGCTACCTGCTATTGATAGATTTCAAGCTTGAAAATTATCATAGAAAACCTCAATGTCCAACTTCTTCAGTTTACAGAGGAGAAAATCGAGGTCCAGAGAGTTAGGTGACTTACCCAAAGTCACAGAAACATTAAGTGACAGGGTCACAATTGAAACCCAGGGGCCCCGACTCTATCCACAGCATATTTTCCACTCCAGGTTTGTAACGACTGTTTTCAAGAGGGCAAGTCCATTTTGAATCCAAAGGATAAAGCCCTTTTAGCAAAGAGAAAACTGCTGTTTTAATACAATCACAGGATTTGAATTGGGCCCCACTTTCCTGAAACCTATTGTTCTCCCCGAGCCAAGTAGGAAAGGGGCAGGTTATTATGGCTGCCACCACTGGCCCTACTCTCCCTCTCCCCATTCCCTCCTCCTCCCTTCCAAACAGCTAGAAGGTAACTGGATGTCAGTTGATAACTTACGATATTGTCAAGGATGGCTGAGCAGGCAGGTTCCTAACAATTTGTCTTGCTCTATTGTATCCTATCACTCACTTTTCATTTCCTCCTCTCGTTTTCCCCTTCCCCCCTTTAGCTCCTGGAAGCTTTTCCTCTCAAATTTTCTATTTTCTCATCTCAAACATTTCTCTCATTGCTGCAGCCAGGGATTTGACCCCACGCAGTGCTAGATGACTTCAACATAACAGATAGGGCTGTTCTTGTAATGTTAGGGTACTGACCAGAGGCTCAGGGTACTGCTATCCCCTCTGTGAGGCAGGAGAGTAGGGGAGCACTGACATAGTTACTCTGGGGGAACAGAGGAGAGGTGCCGATGCTGCCAGTCATGCTCCCCTTATCCCACCAAGGCCCAACAAACAGTAAAGAAGTAAAGAGGCTTGTAGTAGCCATACCAGCATGAAGTAAAGCTTCATGATTTCAATAGCAGATTTCAATGCACAATTTGGGGGTTTCTGGTCAAATAACCATTCCCAAATGGTTTCCTCAGTCTCAGGTCATTGGGAGAAATCGACATTTCAACCCCTTCATAATACGACCTTTTTAATTTGGCTCACCAACTGACCAAGTAATTTATTTATTACAATTTAAGCAATTTATTAATTACTTCATTTAGAATTAAGTAATTTGTTTAAGTAAATTATTGGTCATCATTACCAACTGGTAATGATGACCAATTTCAAAGAATAAAAGTACAAAAACCAGAAGTAGTAAAGGAAAATTCAGCTGACCCCATCTGACTCAGACACTTTCATTCAAATTTCTGGAAGAACTAGGTGAGCTTAAACACCTGGGAGACAAGTCCTATTGTTTCTGACCAGTATCATTCATTCATTCATTCATTCATTCTTTTGTTCATTCATTCATTCATTCCCTAGTGGTTGTGGCTGTTGTTTGTGAGTGGTAGTAGTAGCTGCCTCACTGGGGACCCAACTGGCCAGTTCCAGTTGAGCAATGCAGCTCTCTCCTTCCTTCCTTCCTTCCTTCCTTCCTTCCTTCCTTCCTTCCTTCCTTCCTTCCTTCCTTCCTTCCTTCCTTCCTTCCTTTCTTCCCTCCTTCCTCCTTCTCTTCCTCCCTCCTCTCCCTCTATCCACATCCAGTATCATATCCTTACCTGTGGTTGCTCTACCCAAAGGAATACGGATTTTGATTGTTGAAACCTCACAAGATATCTTGGGATTTATAGGCTAGATTTCTTTTTTATGGACCATGCCTTATACCCAAATCACTCTGGTTCTCATTGATTGACCAAGGTTAGGTCCCAGCCTAAGCCTCACTTGGTCATTGTTTAGGCCCCGATGGCTCAGAGTGAATGTAAATAGCAATTGTTTCTATTTTAGCCAGAAACCCTAAGAGTCTTCCCTTCCCAGATTGATTTTTTTTTTGACTAGGTAAAAGAGACCATTCTTTGCCTCATTTCTTACCTAGCCTTAATTACTGAATGTGCATTGCCTCAGTCAAACTGAGACCTGGGAAAGACCTTAGCTTAAAAAGGCCAAGGTCTCCCACTGTATCAGGGCCATCTCCAGTCATACTGATCTATATCTGGCCACTGGACCCAGATGACTCTGGAGGAGAAAGTGAGGCTGGTGACCTTGCACAACCCTTCCTCACTTAAATCCAATTCATTTGCAAGTCATGGCATCACCTTCCTGATGTGACAGTCTTCTTCCAGAACAAAGGACAAACAACAACAACAAGGGGTTGTGGCTGACAACCTATAAAGGGAGAGAGAAGGACCTCATGTTCTCCTTTGCTACATGTGTTCTCTATATGCATGTCATGGTACTTTAAGTCTTAACCCACTCTCTCAGGAGGAGAGTGTACCCTCATGGTGGGGTGGGCAGGAGGAAGGGAGGGCTGGAATGTTTTGTATCAACTGTTCTTGCTATATTTTCTCAGTAATTACCCTTTTCTAAAAGTTAATTGAGGCTACTAATTGATAATCAGTGGGAAGCACGCTGGTAGAGTAGAAACTCAGTCTCTCAGGGATCCCTTGAACATGGAGGGAAAGTAGTGGCCATGTTCTGGAGCCCCCAGCCTGTGAATGCAAGTGTCTGGTTAGGGAAGTGGCCCCAGAGTGGGGAGGGGCATACATCAATGAAAAGAGATGAACATTCAACCAAAGAGAGGCATTTGAGGCATTCCTGAATTGAATCGGTTCATTTATCTCCTTGGAGCGAGTAAAAGAAGCTTCTACCCACCAGCTGACTAAACTGTGTTCCTGAAAAGGCCCACACAATCCACTAGATTCTCATAGAAAATCAAGTGACATTGTTGGGGCCATTGCTCACAGTCTCCCATGTCTTTGCAGAAGCCTCAGGTTGCCATGACCCCCAAACAGGTTTGGAGCAAGTCTTGAGGTGGCTCTGAGTGAGGGAGGATTCTCTCCTGCCACCTCTATTAAGGAACCATGTTAAGGACGGATGACCATGCTGAAAGGAGGAGCCAGAATTCACCATGGTCATCAGGCAAGGGCCAAGATCAATTCAAACAAATTCTCCTTACCCTGAAAGTGATTTTCTCTACTCTTAGGTGACTGGTTTGCTCTTGTCTCTCTTTAAAATAGGGACTGGAATCAGTGAATTCTGATGGGGAAAAAATTACACCTTTATTTTCACTAACCTCTAACTGAAATTCAATGTTCCCTTCAATTAAAAGCATTATTCTGAGAAGGGCTCTGTAGATTTCACAAAATGCCAAAGGAGTCTGTGACACACAAAAAAAGTGAAGAACCCCTGTTTTAAACTGTAATCCTATTTTAGGTCTTTCAAAACACTTCACAATAAACTTAAATGGATCCATGATTTCATTAGCATGGATGTTCTCACCATTGCCGCAGATCACAGCCTCTCCATGACTTCTCACCCTCTGTGAATCTTGTCCAGGTTTTCCCAGAAATCTTTCAGAAAACATCCACTCAGTGAGCTGATTCTGCCTTCTAGTTCTTTCCATATTTCGAGGATACCAGAGCAGTGCTCAGGCCATCTGTCCGTCTAGTCCACCACCAACTTTAACATTGACAAAGTGCTTTCCTCACAACAGCTCTGCAAAAGGGCCTCGAAAGCACAGAATTAGGATAATTTCATTAGCAATTTTTCCCCTTCGCACTTGCTTTAAGGATTACATGTGAAGCTCAAAATTGCATTAAGAGGTCCCAGGGCTGTGCTTATATACTCTTTGACCTAAATATATCTCATCACCTTGGAGTGCCCACAAAGCACTCTGGGAGAATACTTTTGTTCAAACTCTCTACACCCCCTCTCTTGGTTATCTCATCAACTCCCATGGCTTCAATAATCATTTCTATATAGATGACTCTCACGTTAATATTTTCAGCTCTTATCTCCCTGCTGAACACTAATCTCACATCACCACGTGCCTTCTGGACATCTCCACCTGTGTGCCCCGTAGGCATCAAACTCAACTTATCAGAAACAGACCTCATTATCTTTCTCCCACAACCCAGCCTTCTGCCTTACTTCCCTGTTTCTATCCAGGGTATCACCATCTTTCCAGTCACCAGGCTTCTCAACCTTAGACTCATCCTTGACTTTTTCCTCTCCCTTACATCCTCTTCCCTCTATCCAATCCATTGCCAATCCAAAATGTATCTTGATTCTGTCCTCTCCTCTCCACCCACTGCCTCAGTTCAGACCTTCATCACCTGCAGCCTAGGGGATTTGTTCTGTAAAACTCATTCTCAGTCAAAAGGCCATACCCAAGGACCTAGAAGACCACGTGAGGTTCCCCACCCCGGGCCTAGGCTATTGCAATTTTTGCTTCTAGTCTTTCTCTCCTCCAAATTACAAATGAGAACAATAAAGAAAATAGCTAACATAACTATAGTGTTTTAAGGTTTGTAAAAGGCTTTATATGTGCTATCTAATTTGAGTCTCATAATACTCTTAAGAGGGAGGTGCTACTATTATTCCCATTTTGCAGATGAGGAAACTGAATCTGAGACAAGTTATGTGACTTGCCCAGGCTCACACAACTAATAAGAGTCTGAGGCAGGATTTGAAACTCTCATGCACATATCTGTCAAATTACCGTTCCATGGATCAGACATTATTGTCCTGATCAAGAAACAGCAAGGTTCAGCTCAGACACCACCTCTTGTATGAAGCTTTTCCTGATTGTGTGGCTCCTTGGTGCCTCACCTGAACATCCTTTGCCATTATTTTTCTTTGTACGCATTGTGTCCTCCTTGCCCCCTCCCTAAGAGAATGGAATTTCCTTGAGGGAGAGGATTGTTTCATTTCTGTCTTTGTATTCCCCTCCCCCCAACATATACACCTAGTATAGTCCTTTATTAAATAGGCATTTCAAAAATATTCAACTGAATTGAAATTCCCTTCCATCCTTTCAAGTCCTCTTCTCTCTCAATTAGTGTCTGGCAGTGATGAGAGTCCATGAGCACATCTCACCCACACCGTCCTCGTTGGGCCTCTCCCTACCCTCCACCCACACTCAGCATAATCCCGGACCCAAACATATCTCAAATATTGGAGACCATCTTATCCATTTCACTGATGCCAGTCAAGACCACACCTATTCCAAATAGTTAGCTGACTACTTCATTCGGAAAAAAATGCCTAGAGAAAATGAGCCTACTGTCTACCAGTCTCTCCCAAGACAATGTTTTGTAGTGTCTCAACCTCTAGATTTGGAATTTTTTCCGAATGCCTAATTGGGATTTCCACAGCTGCTCCTTAAGCCCTTTCTCCCTTCTCTGGCCTTCAGTGGAAATAGAGACTAGCAGCTCCCCACCATTTGGCCAATAAGTCTGTATCTATTTTTTAAGAGTTATCTTTACCTTCTCTTGTGCAGGCTAAATAACTCACATTCTTTCCTCAGAGGCTCTAGTTTGCAGCCTTCCAGCCATTCTGATAGCTTTGTTTGGTCCCTCTCCAAGTTATTTGTAACTTGCTAAAGCCACAGAACTCTAATAATGCTCTGGTTAGTGTGGGCTCATATTTTCATTATCCTATACCCCCATCAAGTTAGAGCATGGTGCTAATGAGACCAGAGCTGGGGGGCTAATCTTGGCATGGGCCAGTCAGTCAGTCTTTCGACAGAGACAGAGTATGGGCCTTCAAAAGCATGCCCTCCGCTGGCTCACTGATTGTTTTTCTCTACCCTTGTTGAAATAGTTCAAGAGGATATGCCCTACTGAGGAGGGATCACCCTTCTATATGCTCCCATCGTTTGCCTTTAAGGAAAAAAAAAACCATAACAGTACATGTCTGTTCTCCCTTCTAGGGCAGTTATTGTGGGCCTTTTACTGAGGTCTAGATGATCATTTTTAAAGAAATTGTTGCATCTGAGCCAACTAGCCAGTGTTAGAAGAAGGTAACAAAATCTCAAGGTCACTGATATGGGTCACAAGAAGTTATGCACTATGGGCAGCGTGGGAGAATTAGTTGGACACGTTGGGTTGGGCACTGGGAAGCCAGTAGGACAGAAGCAAAGAGTCCTCCACCTCATGTTCCCAGTTCTCTATGTCTAAGACATAGAGAGGGCAATGGCAGAGCTAGGGTGGAAGGGTTAAGCCAGCCCAGTCAAAAAAAAGGGACAGGGTCTATTGTCAGTAGTTATTCTGCCAGCTGCTTGAGGGGTGCTGCTGCTTTTTTAAGTTGGGGCAGGTGGCTTAGGCCTAGGCAAACCCTTTGGATTTAAAGGGCCTTCACTCATTTCTGGTCAGGTCCTCTTGATGTTCGTAGTGTCTTACGAGGGGATGGAAACCTTCTCTAGAAGGAACAAGAGAGCCCACAGAGGCATCCAACCACTAAGGAGTGGCCTGGAATCGTCAGCCTCTTTATTATTGCTGTCATCCCAGGAGCCCTGATCCTAGGGACCCTGACCAAAAGTGCTGATTTGCAAACTCTGGAGCGGGTTACCTTATCTGGTTCCATCTTTTCCTCATCCTCAGGACAAAGCTTTCCTTCAGGGCAACTTCTAGATTTCCTATTTCATCACCCCAAGCAAATCTTTCACAAAACTCCTTCTATTCATGCACATTCAGAAGAACTGGCCAAAAGGTGCGGGTGGTGGGGAGGGGGAGGGGTGTTTGTTTTTTGTCTCCTTGTTGTCTGGGGTGTGTGTGTGTGGTGTGTGTGTGTGTGTATGTGTGTAGGGGGTGGTGGTGCCCAGGACTTCGATCACCCACGCCAATACACCTCGGAAATCCAGTCTTAAACTCACACACTGCAAACTGCTGTTGTCTCTTACTGGGAAAAGAAGCCTCAGCGATCTGAGATCAGTAGCCAGTGTGGTGTTTGTCTCCACGGTTTGGTTTTACTGCCTCTGTATTCTTCTCCTCACATGCAGTTCCAACCAGTATTGGGCTCTCCCAAGGGGGATAACATAGACTTGATATACTTTTCTGGGTGGAGAATCAGGGAAGGGGATGTCCTGCTCCCCATGGAAACTGCCCAGGGTCCGGCCATGCTCTGGATGTCATCCCACCCCAGGCTTAACAATGGCTGGGTAGCCCGAGTTTAAGAAACAAATCCCAGGGCAAAGCCAGGCTGCTTGGTAAGTGGCACAGAACTGTATCCATTACCTTTACTCCAAACAAGGACTGCTTGTTTTCTGAGAAAAAGGATACACTGAAATGATATTGCAGCAGTATGTAAATGTACCATTTATAGAAACAGACTGGCCATATTAACCTGCTTTTCCCAAATACACATCTTCCCTGAAGTGGCCCTGCCAGGTACAGAGATGTGGATTTTTTTTCTTTATTCATCACCTCATTTGGACATTTTTTGGACATTAACCAAAGCCATCACCGCCACCCCCCTTCACGTGTACCTTGGACTACTCAATACGTACACCCTTGGTTCAGAGTGCCCTCTGTACAAACTCATTATGATTCCCAGTCCTGAGCAGGGAAGTCTCTGGCTTCCAACATCTTGTTGCCAGGCACAAAGTCCTTTGGTGCATAGGGAAACTCAGTCTCACATTCACAATATAGCAGGCAGGCATTTCTAAATGTCGGTGACCCTTCACAAGGCACAGAAAACAGACAGACAGCCCAGCGCTGATGAGGTCATCGCTATCATTGTCATTGGCTATAAAAAGTTGAGGATTCACTTGGTACAATTTGCCCTCACCAAGAGTTCCTATTCTGGGCACGCTAATTCAAGCGTGCACAGACAGCTATCCCCTCCACCCCTTGCTATCACCTCCGGCCCTAAATCAAACAGAGCAGGGATCTTTTAGAGCACATCATCATCATATGAAAATTCTCCCAGCACTCATGAGAAAGTGGTGTCCTTTCATGGTGGAGATCTGAATGGCCTCCATGTTAGGCATTATAGAGTTTAGGCATATGTCTAGTTAAAACAACAAATGGCAGTATGTAGCCAGAGAAGCTTCAAGGACCTACCCTCTCATGTGCATGGACAGTCCTGCCTAGGGATGCTTTTTCTCTTCTGTTCTGAAAAAATATCAGGGGATAGCCCCTGTTCATGACCTGGAAGAAGACAGTTCAGGCTCCATCTGCCGAGTCCCCAAGAGAATGGACTCCCCAGTAGGACCCCCAATCTGGCCCAAGGATATACCCTCACACATTGCCACGGGCAGCGAGAGTTACTGGCCTAAGAGAAGCAAGCCCACAGGAACCGGCTGTGTGGGGCAGGGAAGATTAGGACAACCTGGCTGTCCCAGGATAAAAGAGCAAGCACAGACAGTCTTTGGATCAATAGCTTAAGAAGCTCTCTCCCTGGCACCGACACCACAAATTTCAGGAAAGCCATCCACTTTGATGATGATAACCAGAGTCCCGACTCTAGTCCACCTACTCAACCTTGTCAATCTCTTGGCCACTAACTTGGATCCTTTGGACTCTGGGCACCTCGTTCCTGCTCCATTCTGGATGCCTTGCCTCGCTCCTGAACCTTAGAGATTTGGACCATCTGACCTTATGACTTCCTAACCCTTTGGTCACTGTCTTGAGGTGCCAAGACCTCACGTTGCACATGTCTCACCCTAGACAGTAGCCATATAGGGAAGAACAGGTAGCTACCACAAGGGAGAGCAGAGTATTTTGGGTGAGAAGGCATTTATAGATCATCTCCTGCAACCCCATTATTTTACAGAGACAAAAGCCCAGGTCAGACCATGTCACTTTGCTGCTCAAGAAGCTTCAGTGACTCTCGATCACCTCTGTTTGGCATCTAAAGCCTTTCACAATCTGACTCCTACCTTTCTGGACTGATTTCACATGACTTTCCTTCTTTTCCATGCATTCTATGTTCTAGATAATCTGGCCTCATTGCCATGACCATGACATTCCATCTCTTACTTCCACATCTTTGTAACACACCGTGCCTCCTGCCTGGGATGTTCTCCCTCCTCACCTCTGCCTTTTGGAATTCCTTAGCTCTCTTCAAGGTTCAGCTCAAATTCTTCCATGAGAACTTGACTGATCCGCCTGGCTGTGACTGCTCTTGGTACGCATAGATAGTGTGCATTGATTTATTGGTGTACATGTTGTGTCTGTTCTTACACACACCCCAATGGAACTTATGTAAGCTCACTAAGGGCAGAAACCCATGTGGTGGGGGATCTTCTAACCCAAGTTCCTGGTATAAACACAGTAGGTATGCAACCACTGCTTATTGAATTGGATTAAATAACCTGCCCAAGATGACAGGGTCATAGATTTAGTGCTATAAGGGACTTCATTGTTGCTGTTCAGTCGTTTCAGTTGTGTCTGACTGTCTGTGACCCCATTTGGGGTTTTCTTGGCAGAGATACTGGAGTGCTTTGCCATCTCCTTCTCTTGCTCATTTTACAGATGAGGAAACTGAGGCAAACAGGGTGAAGTGACATGCCTAGGCTCACACAGTAATAAGTGTCTGAGGCTAGATTTGAACTCAGGAAGATGAGTCTTCCTGACTCCAGGCCCAGTGCTCTATCCACTGCAGTGTCCCCTAGCTGCCCAGAAAGGACTTTAGAGGTCATCAAGTCCAACTTCCTCATTTTACAGATGAGCAAACCAAGGCCCAGAGAGGTTAAGTGACTTGCCCGCTAGTAAGCACTTGGGGTGGGATTAAAACTCAGATCTTCCTGACTCCATATCGAGTGCTCAATCCACTATGCCACCTAGTACAAAACCTGGGAATGAAAACCAGGACCTCTGACTCCAAATGCAGGGATTTTCCAACTACAGTTCAACATAAAGAGGCTGGTAGAATACCATAAGAGCAGCTAAGTGGTGCCTCAGTGGACAGACTCATCTTCCTGAGTTCAAATCTGGCCTCAGACACTTACCAGCTGTGTGACCTGGCCAAGTCATTTCACCCTATCTGCCTCAGTTTCCTCATCTGTAAAATGAACTGGAAAAGGAAATGGCAAACCACTCCAGTATCTCTGCCAAGAAAACCCCCAAATGGGGTCACAAAGAGTCAAATACAACTGAAAACGACTGAACAACAACAACAACAACAACAGAATGACACAAGAGAATACTACAATGTCTGAGCTACCAGGGATCTCAGAGGCCATCTAAGCCAACCCAGACCTAAGCAGGAATCCCTTCTAGAACATCCCCCAACAAAGGGTCATCTAGCCCCTGCCTGAAGACCTCCAGGGATGGAGAGCTCACTTTCCCCTGAGGCAGCACATGCCACCTCTGGACAGCTTTAATCACTAGAAAGGTTTTCCTTACAGAGAAGAAATTTGTCCCCCTGCAACCTCTACCCATTTTTTGCCCTCTGGGGCCAAGTCTGACTAGTTCAGCTCCTTTTCTGAATACAGCTCTTCAAATACTTGAAGATAGTTATCGCATCCTTTGTAAATATTTTCTCCAGTTGAAACATCCTGTTCTTTGAATTGATCTTTGTGTGATGGTGTTGCCAGTGTCTTCACCATCCAGGCTGGTCAATACCTTCCTAAAATGTGGTGGGCAGGACTGAACTCCATACTCCAGCTGTAGTCTGATCAGGGCACAGTAGGGTAACACTGTCACCTCCCTCATTTGGGACATTATGCTTTTCAAGTAACGCCAAAGACCAGAGTGGGGTTTCTTTTGGCTGCTCTATCACACAACTGACTCATATTGAAGATGCAGTCCATCCATACCCTCTGGTCTTTTTTCACATGAATTATTATCCAGCTAGGATTCCCCAATCCTGGCCTTGGGAGGTTGGCTTTTGAACCTAATTAGAGAACTCTCCACTTATCACTATTACATTTCATCTGATTAGATGTGTCCCATTATTCTAGCCTGTCAACATCTTTTTGGACCCTGGCTGTCACCCAACACATAAACTATTCTTCCTAGCTTTGTGTTATCTGCAAATTTTATATACTACACATTCCTTTTTCTAAGTCACTGATTTTTTTTTAACATGGGGCCAAGGATAAAATGTCATTTGTTTCAAAACAAAATCAGAATGAGGCCAAGGCCAGATTCCTGAAGCACTCCCACTGGATACCTCCCTCCAAGTTTCTATCTACTCAATCAGTTTTGAATCCACTTGTAACCACCAAGTCTCTGTCTTGTTCACAAGTTGCTGATGGCAAATGTTTTGCTACAATCCAAGTAGATGACGTCTCCAGTACCCTCTTCATCTACTCCCTTTAAATTAGTCAAGTTACTACTATTCACTGTGGATACATGGACCAGTTGCCATCAGAACACAGAAGCCTGTCTATTCCAACCATTTGATTTCATGCTCATTAAGCTAGTAACACATATATCCTTAGTCATCTGTTTACATATTTCCTTACATCTGAAGAGGGTGATCTGAGAGAAGGAAATGCCAAAATGAATAAGGCTAGGGAACTCTGAAAGCCTTCCAACCCCAAGTAATCTTGTATGTGTTTTTAATTAAGTTATCACCCTTGTAATTAAAGAGTGTGAATTTCATTCTTGTTACCATTTAGCAAAAGAAGAGAGAGGAGCTTTGTAAACGGGCAAAGAAGGGAAAGAATTTGATTTTCATAAACATAACCAGCTTACAACTGAACTGACTCACGGAGCATAAGCAACAAAGTTCCAGCTGCTACTCGCCCACCCACTTGGTGATGGCAAACCATGATATTTGACCCAGTGCTGATGGTGCCAGGCAGACATGCCTCAGTTAAAATGAGTGTCTTGACAGCCACTGAACCACAAGGTGCATCAATGACTGAGAATTGAGTTCCTCGAAGGCAAGAGGATAATCTACCTGTATATATTTAAAGACTGGGCTCACAAGATCAGAGTGGCACAGCTAAATAGAACCTTCAGCATCATCTGGTCCCACACCCTCATTTTTCACATAAGAAACTGATCCCAGAAGGTTAAGTCCCAAGATCATACAGCTACCGAATGGTAAAGCCAGAACTGGAACCCAGGGGCTCCAATTCCAACTTAGTGCCCGTTTTCACTCTGCCATGCTCCCAGCATCCCTGGGAGGGAGATAGGGCTAAGGTTATTATGCTGGTTTGACTAACGAGGAAATAACACAGAAGTAGAGCAACTTGGCCAAAGTCACCAAGCTAACTGCATCATGTAAAAATTTATGCTGACCATCATCCAACATTTTCTGGCTCTGGACATGTTAATTCTCTAATGGTTTAGTAATTATCATCTCTGAAGAATTTTAAGCTAAAAGAATTTTTTGCAAAAAATTATATAATATATATATATAAAATTATAAATATTATATTTGCAAATGTAAATGCAAAAAATATATAATACACATATAAGTTAAAGCTATAAATATGTGTATATGGCATATATATGTGGGTGACATATATATGGTATATACATGTAGTGTATATGTGTATATATATATATATGAGATAGCTCAATTGATTTCATATATATGTATATACTATAACCTCCCTGAGGGCAGGAACTGTATTTAAATCAGCACCTATCATATAGGCCTTGAACACAGACTCTCAGTGTTTGTTGAATGAATCAACCATGAAAAAACCTTTTGAATGTTAGCAGCAATGAGGCGAGCCCAGTGAGCATTTACTTTGCTAGTTCTTGATGTTTTAAAACCTCTGAAGACAGAGGAGAGCGCTTAACTTTGGGTGTCACTATATAAGATGAAGGAAACCTGCAGGAATCTGCTTAGCTGCCCTGCCAGTTTTCAGGGACTCAAAAGATTAAGTTTATTTAAGATGGGAATGGACTTGTCAACTCACTGCATAAAATGATCAGGAGCAAAATGCTAATTCACTGCTCTAAAGTGTTTCCATGTTATCAACAGCCCTCCTTGATTATGTAAATTGGCAATAAGTGATTGGCATTCACAAATGTGCCTCCAAGCAGCGAATGGGTAATTAGGAAGGCTTGTAGAAACCCAGTTGTAGAAGGCAATTTTGACAAATCCACCAAAAATAATGACTCTCTATTAATAGTTAATGATGCATGTCAGAGAGACCTTAGTTATTGGGTTCTTGCTCATCCAAAGTGTGTGTTCTCCTGTTTCCTTTCAGCTGGTCAAGCTCTCCACACCCTCCTTTTTTGCAGCATTTGCGTTTGAATCTGTGCCAAGACTTAGTAATTGAAAACCAGCAGCCAGAATGCCATAGAAGGCTATCACCAACCAAGACTCAACAGCTCTCTTCTCAGTTGGTAAATAGGCTGGAATATTCTCAGGAAGAATGCTCAAATGTCAAGTTGCTTTAAAAGCCACATTGTTTAATGGGTAATAGACTGACACTCAATAATGGGGACCATTCCTATTACCCAAAGTCACAAGTCTTTCATCCTTTTATTCATTCAATAACCATTTCTTAAATACCTACTATGCCCAAAGCATTGTGGTAGGCACTGGCACGGGATACAAAGGGCAGCAGAGATGACACAATGGACTGAGTGCTGGACCCAGAGTCAGGAAACCTTGAGGTCAAATTCTGTCTCAAATACTTACTAGCTCTGTGACCCTGAGGAAGTCAGATAGCCCATCTAGGTCTCAGTTTCCTCATCTGTAAAATGGGGAAAATATTAGTCCCTATCTCCCAGGGCTGTTGTGAGAATCAAATGAGATAACATATAAAAAATGCCTTACAAACCTTAAGGCACTAAATAAATGCCAGCTAATATACAAAGGTAAGTAAAACTTGGTCCCTGACAGCATGGATATCATCCGAACAGGTCAGAAGACCTTCGCGCCCTACTAGATTAACGACCTTGTATTTAATCACCTGATATTTATTTGGTATCGATTCTGCATATACCTCTATATGTATACGTTGTCTCCCCGAATAGAAGGTAAGTTCCTGAAGCAAAGCGGCTGTTATTTTATCTTTCTATTCTCAGCCTCTAGCACAGTGCCTGACGCATAGTAGGTACTTAATAAAGGCTTGATGAAAGAATACTATCCAAGAACTACAATGCAGTAGAGACAATAAGAAGATAACACAGGTACATATAATTGGATTGCTTGCAAATTATTTTTAAAAAAATAATCCAAAGGGCAATGGAAACCCATTCTAAAAAGGCCGCATACAATAAATGATGCCTAGCATGTTCGGAGCAACAGAAGAGACAGTAAGGATGTGTTTGGCTGCAAAAGGAGATGGATTGGTTCTGCAGAATCAAAGACAACAGATAAACTGTCTAAGAGTTACCAGTGTAGCCCTGCGATATTAAAAGAAAAATGGAGTGAGGCCTACAACATGTTGGGGGATCCCCCATGAAGGATTTATGGAACAAAACAGAGACAAACATCATACTAGATAAGAAGGGGTTGTAATCTGTACTGGTGGAGGGGGTACCCACACCGACTGAAATCACGGATTCATCAAAGTATCAAAGAAAGACAGATGCAAAGTGCTATGTGAGTCCCATGACAACGCGGATAAAAAAGTCTATGTCTATTTTTCAGCTCAAACAATCTGATCTCTGGAATAATGCAAGGGCACTGGTGCTATTAACATCAAAGCGTGTTTGATTGAAAGTCCCATGTGTTATGTCTGGGACTCTCAAACATGTCTCTAGAGGGATAGGGTGAAGTCGCAGCTCCCTTGTTAGATATGCAGCCTCGGCTGTATCTGGAATACTGTGTCATCCCAGACTCATTCCTGCCTGATTCTTCAGCAGGTATTGGGCATAGCCACAGTACATGAGACACCTGGACAACACATATCACAATTGACCTGTCCCGGCTTCCTATCCATGGAGTCAACACAATGGGGACACGCAGAAAACCCCAAGAGTTGGGCGTGCTGATGCATGCCTATTGGCCCTGCTACCAGATAGGCTGATGGAACATTTGAGTTTGGGAGTTCTGGACTGTAGTAGGACTAGAGCAGATTGGGCATCCACACGAAGGCCGCCACCAATATGGTGAATCCCGGGAAGTGAGCAATCAGCCTTGGTGAGATAGGGAGATCCAGTCTCCAAAACAAAAACACAAAAACAAGAAAGACAAGGCTTCACACAATGGCAACCTGAACAGTTGTTTTCATGGCTAATCCAAATCTGCCCAGAGGCAAGAGGGTCACAGCCAGTCTTACATCTAACAGCAGCAGTATTTGCCCTCCCTTTTCCTTAATGCCCTAACTAAATACCACTTCAGTACATTGGCATGCCAGCGCAATTGTTCACCAAGCAAGTTTACATGCTGCCCTCCCCCTTCTGGATATGCTGGATTCTCCTAGCTACAAAACTAAGTATCTACCTTTCAAAGCTCTTTCCCTCCTCAGTTCTCTCCTGCCCAGAGCAGGGGGCTGAAGCCTCTTGGGACACATCTGAAGAAACCTCTAACCTAGGATGGAAGCAAGGAGATCCTGTCCAGATTCCCATGTGGTATAGTCCTTTCAGTTTAACTGATAGCGTCACCATCCCTGCATCTCTCCACAGCACCAAGCTTCCTCTATGGCCAGCTTCTCTCGGAACCCTACCTATTGTGGAAATGCAAGGCAGGTGAGGTATTGGATTGAGAAAAAGAATGACAGTCTGACTCTTCCAGGTTCCAAGGAGTCACAGGGTTCAGCTTCCGGGAAGAGGTGAATTGCCCAGTGTATTTACTGTTGAAAGCCCACGTTTGGGGAGAGAGGTATATGACGTAAGCTGGTTTCCTGGTTCTAATAATGAAGCTTTTGCTATTCATCGATATCCTTGTTGTTTTCTGTGTTCTAGTGCCTGCCTAAATGTCTGCTAAGGAGCTTGAGTTCTCATTTTCAGGTGTTGATCCTAATGCATTAGGTATGTCTAGTCCCTGTTACCTCTAAGTAAGGTGAGAACACATGAGATGTCTGGAAAGGTGAGTTTCTAAGGGCAGAGTGAAGACTGTTGCTTTTTGCAGACTTTGTCAGAGGAAAAAACTGAGCCTAGAACTGCTGAAAATGTGTTGTTAAAAGCTCTTTAATCTCTTTACTCATATACTCCGTGTGCCTATTGGTTTGCAGCATGGAAGGCTGTGGGAAGCACACTCCTTGGTCTCTACCCTATATATCTGAGCTCAGTGGAAGTAAACTGCCATTATGTTGATACTACCATAACAGATACAGAGGCACAGTCTGTTTCCTTTTTCAGGGCAAAACCAAACCAAGATGCCCTTGTTGTCGACTGGGGAGGCTGGATGAACATTTTCTTTAGAGACAAATCACCAGTGAATCATGGAGAGGAAGCAGCTGGTCTTCCTTTTCTTGGCTGAAGACCTTTGCCAAGTCTTGGTAATCAGGGGAACTCCATCCCCTTCCCCCCACCCCACACATTCCTTCCCTTTGGGAAGGCAAACATGGTCAAAGTGGGAGCCTCAAGAACTTTCTGGGCATGCTCAAGGAATCCTTGTTTTGGAAAGCTACATTCTACTCAATTCCTCAGCCATGCTGATTAATCCCAGGACCACCTGTCCCATTTAACTTTCATTCACTGCGTGATTTCATTTATTCAACATATATTTATTAAACATTTGCTGGGTATAGAGCACTATATTAGGCTGAGGGTGGTGGCAAATTTATGTAGGATATGGTCCTTGCAACTTATGATGAAAAATGCTATCTAACCCCAGAGAAAGAACCGATGGTGTCTGAATACAGATTGGAACATACTTTTTTTTAACTTTATTTTTCTTGAGGTTTTTTTGAATATGTTTTCTTTCACAATATGACTATTATGGATATGTTTTGCATGACTACACATGTATAACCTGTATCGAATTGCTTGCCTTCTCAATGGGGGGGGGGGGTATGGGGAGGGAGGAAGGGAGAAAATTTGAAACTCAAATGTTAAATTTGTTTTTACATGTAACTGGGGAAAAATAAAATACTAAATAAATACAAAAAATAAAGAAAGAAGAATCTATGGCATAAAAAAGATACGGTCCTTGCCCTCAAGGAGCTTACCAAGGTCTTATACTCATTAACACCAGCTTCAACAAATTGAACTTCCATTTTAGCCACCTTCTTCAACAATGGTATCATCTTACTTGTCTCAAAGAAGCCCCAGAGTAACTTCATCTGAAGGAACAAAAGATCAAGAATCTTAAGGGAAATAACACATTTGGTAAGTAGAAATTCATTAAGATAAGCTATTAACACCCAGCCTTCTCTTTATATTCCAAACACAGAGGCTGCTGAGTCATAGTTGAAATGTGGGTGTCCAAACACTGTAGGAACAAGGTAGCCTAGCAGTACCAAGTCTCAAATTATACTACAAAGCAGTAAGCATTAAAACTATTTAGCAATGGCTTAAAAATAGAAAAATTGACCAGTAGACCAGATTAGGTAAACAAAATCCAGAAGCAATTGGGCACATCAACATTGTGTTAAAAAAAAAAAGTCAAGAATACCAAATACTGGGATAAAGACTCATGCAACTACTCAGAATGCTAGAAAGTAGTCTGGCAGAAATCAGGTATAGACCAGCATCTTATACCATATACCAAGATAAGGCACAAACAGATACATGACCCAAAAGCAAAAGGTCATATCGTAAACAAATTAGGAGTGAAGAGCAAGAAATGTCTTTCACAACTACAGATGGGGGAAGAATTCTTGAGCAAACGAGGGATAGAGATGATCATAAAAATAAAATGAATAATTTTGATTACACAAAATTGAAATGCTTTTGCATAAACAAAATCAATGTAGTTAGAAATAGAAGGCAAAGAAGTTAAATGGGGAAAAATCTTTGCATCAAATCTCTCTGATAAAAGTCTGAAATCCAAGATAAATATGCAATGGTTACAAATATATAAGAACAAGAACCATTTCTAATCTATAGAGTGTCCCTGGAGTCTTAAGCTATTAATGCTTAAAACTGTACTAAAATTTTCGAGACAGCCTGTACAAATGGTCAAACAGGCAATTTCCGAAAGAAGAAATGGAAGCTATCAATAACCATATTTTTAGAACGCTCCAAATCACTAATAAGAGAAATGCAGTTAAAAGAACTCTGAAGTTCCTCCTTATATCCATCAGCTAGGCAAAGATGACAAAAGAGGAAAATGGTAATTACTGAAAAGACTGTGGGAGTTCTACTGTTAGTAGAACACTGAATTGGCCCAACCATTTTGGAAAACATTTTGGAATCATACCCCCAAAATAACTCAACTGTGCTCTGAGCCAGCAATACTATTACTAGGGATATGCCCTCAAAGAAGTTCAACGCAGAAGGAAAAATCCATATGTTTCAAAATATTTATAGCACATTTTTGTTTTTGTTGTATTAAAAAATTGAGAGTAAAGTAGATACTCATCAAGTGGAGAACGGCTGAACGAATTATGATATACGAATGTGCACTGTAAGAAATGATGAAAATGTCAGGTTCAGAGAAACCTGAGAAGACTTGTATGAATTGATGCAGTGAAATGTGAAGAACCAGGAGAACAATTTATATATGACTATAATAATATAAAGGAAAATAACCTTGAAAGACTTAAGAATTCAGATCAATAAGTTCAGAAGCCTGAGGATGATGTGTGCTTTCCATGTCTTGCCAGAGAAGTGATAGACTAGAGGTGAAGGATTAGATGGATATTTTCAAACATGCCAGTATGTAGATTTGTTTTGCTTAATTATACTCATTTGTTAAAAGGGAGGACTTTAGGTGTGGGAGGTTGGTGGTACACACGGAAAGAAAAGGGCATTCATCAACAGAACATTTTTTAAAATGCACAAATGAAGGAGGGTTCAGAAGGAGAGACTGATAAGCAGTATAATTTTGTTACTATAATGTTATATTTAATGGACATTTTTAGAAAATTGTACATAATTATTTCATATATAATCCTACTTTTATTCTTTGGACACTGACATGTTCATGTTTGATTGGGTTTGTTAATAAGAAAAAAAGGATGTCTCTGAGTCGATCTCTACTTGGGTTCTCCCATTTTGCCCTGAATGAGGGCCCAAAGTCATCCTGGACCAAAGGGCAACTACAGCAACTACAGCCTGCTTCCCTCCATAAACACACATCCCCATTCTAATGATCGCTCCCCTGACCAGAAATCCCCTACCCCATTCTCAGTCAGCTTTGTCTGCCGAGGCCTTAAAGGGAAAGCCCTGACTGGGGCTTCTTGCCTACCCAGAAGGGTTGAATGGTTGGAAGCATCACAACAAAAGCAAGGTGACAGCTTAACTACTCTCAGAGCCCAACAGCCTCTTCTGTCTTCCTGGGAACCTAACTCTGCACCCTTTTCCTTTTATTCAGACCACCACTGAAGTGGACTTTCAGATTAATTAATGTGGTCAGGTCTAGAGGAACCAAATGCTCATGCAATGATTATTTAATTCCTCATTTAAGGACTCCCTAAATATCTCAACCAGCATTACCCTTTACAAACTCAAAACAGATGGAAACTGCAGAAATTAATGAAAATAAACTACTAACTCCCAGCCTTTTTATAGCCTAAACATAGAGTCAGCCCTAATCTCTCTCTTGACCTTCAGTCTCACATCACCAACTGCCTTTTGGACATCTCAAATTCTATGTCAACAAGCATTTATTAAGTACTTACTATGTGCCAGACACTGTAGATGTCCCATAGATGTCTCAACTTCAGTCTGTCCAAAATAGAACTCACTATCTTTCCTCCCAAGCTTTCCCCTCTTCCTCACTTCCCTTATTGTCAAGGGCTCCACCATCTTCCCAGTCACCCAGGCTCATAGCCTCGGTGTCAGCCGTAACTGCTCACTTGCCCTCACCTCTCATATCCAGGCTATTGCCGAGTCTTGTTTCTATCTTCACAACATCCCTCTTGCATATGTCCCCTTCTCTCCACTCACACAGCAGCCATCCTGGTGCAGGCCAGTTCATTGGAA